>NC_057804.1:135890026-135899512 GCF_018294505.1 Triticum aestivum | reverse complement strand
TTCACCCGCCGCCGCGGCCCGCGTCCCGGCCGGTCCCGTCGCCGTCCAGCACCGGCCGCGCGCCGCCGGCGCCGCCGGAGCCCGCCGGCGCCCTCCTCCGCCGCCCAACGCCCTCTCCGGTGCCTCCCGCGGCCGCCCCGACCTCTCTTCCCCTCTGGCCACGTCCCCATCTCCGGCGAGTCTCCGGTGACCTCGGCATCCGTGCGATCCGGCCAGATCTCGGATAGGGTTGACTTCTCTTTTCCCCCTGTTTTTTTCCGCTAAGTCCTGACATCTGCTGTTAAATCATTGCATGTTCATTGCATCACATCTTCGCACCCGTAGCTCCGTTTCGTGCGTATAATATGTCAAATTGTTCGCCTCGAAGAGTACATCATTTCATTCTATTACCTCATTTACATTTGAGGTCATCTTGATTCCCGAAATGCTGTAGGAAGAGGGCTTCATATCGTTAGTTTCAGATTCTTATCAGCACGAGCTTTTTTGTCATTTTTGCCATGATTGATGTGTGCATCCTATGGACTTGGTCCCTAAATGTGTTTTGAACTAGGTTATGTCTTCTTTACAGAGGTGCTTACCACCTATTTTTGTGATCAATATGGTGACTAGCACAAGCATGCAAACTAGGCTTCGTGTTAATGCTGATTTTAGTTCCTGTTCTACTGTAATTTTGATGCCATGTAAACATGTTGCTACAGAGAGATCCATGCATAATTTGAGATACTTCAGTAAGGGTGTTTTGAAAACATGGTTTTGCTCTATCCATCCATTGTCATGGTTGCAATTATGGAGTAGTCTAGCATGTCATTTTCGTGCTCTACTTTTGCTTCAAAATGTTTCCTGGCAGATTGTTTACATGTTAATCAATTTGGCCGAGGTTGTTGTAGTTGATCCGGATATGCTATGATGTTGTTTCTTGCCATGTATAGCTTCTATGTCATGTCTTTTTGATGGATGTATGCTTAGTTTATCATGAGATGCTCTGTAGTGAGTGCATCAAGCTCGCGAAGGTGCCTTCATAATTATTTCAATGCCATGCTTTGTTTGCTGAAATCTGTTAACGAAACTTGCTATGTTTACGTGGGTGCCATCATATTCTATGGTCCTTTTTGGCTTATGGTCAGTAAGGGACTTTTGATCTATGCTTTGAGTAGATTCATGCCATGTCTTATTTTGCTATTATAAGTTCCTGTAGCATGTTGAAAACTTGCTCTGAACATTGCTTCGTGCTGCTGTTTATGCCATGTCCAACCTGATAATTTTTTTGCACTTTCACCATGCTTGTTTGAATCTGTTATGATGTGAATTAGCCGTAGCTCAGTGTTCCTCTTTTGTAGAGCATCTCCTGTAGATCACTGCCATATGCTTTGTTTTCATGTTGGGGTGCTGTAGCATAATTTCTTGTTGCATGCTAAGTAGCATCGTGCTGTTAATCACAGCTTTGTGCCATACTAGTCTTGCTTGCCATTTGCAAACCGTGCATCCGTTCCCGGTGATCTTTATATCAATTTCAACCGAAATCATCTCATTTTTCCAGCGGCATACTTGGTTTGCCAAGTTGATGCCTTGTTCATCATCTTTCCTTCCGAAGCACGCATATGCATTGCATATCACATCTCGCATATCATGACATGTATTGCATCATGTTGTTTGTGCATTGCACCGTGATTTATTGTGGTTCCTTGCTTGTGTTCTTGCTTTCGGTAGAGCCGGGAGACGAGAACGCTTACGAGGAACCTGTTGAGAACGCTTACGAGGATCAAGCCTTCGACAACTCTGAGAACCTTGCAGGCAAGATGATCATACCTTCGAAATCATTTCTATCTTTGCTTGCTAGTATTCGCTCTTTCGCTATGTTAGCCCTACCTGCCATTGTTTACCACGCCTACCTATTGCCATGTTAAACCTCTAACCATCCTGTCCTAGCAACCATTGATTGGCTATGTCACCGCTTTTGCTCAGCCCCTCTTATAGCATTGTTAGCTGCAGGTGAAGATGAAGGTTGTTCCAGGTCGGAACGTGGTTTTTTTTGGGATATCACAATATCTCCTGTTTAAATTAATGCACCTTATATACTTGGTAAAGGGTGGAAGGCTCGGCCTTATGCCTGGTGACTTGTTCCACTCTTGCCGCCTTAGTTTCCGTCATACCGGTGTTATGTTCCTTGAGTTTGCGTTCCTTACACGGTTGGGTGATTTATGGGACCCCCTTAACAGTTTGCTTTGAATAAAACTCCTTCAGCAAGGCCCAACCTTGGTTTTACCATTTGCCACCTAAGCCCTTTCCCTTGGGTTTTCGCGAGCCCAAGGGTCATCTTTATTACCCCCCCGGGCCAGTGCTCCTCTGAGTGTTGGTCCAAACTAGAGCCACTTGCAGCGCCACCTCGGGGAAACTTGAGGGCTGGTTATAGTTGTACGTAGTGTTCATCCGATGTGCCCTGAGAACGAGATATGTGCAGCTCTTATCGGGATTTGTCGGCACATCGGGCGGCTTTGCTGGTCTTGTTTTACCATTGTCGAAATGTTTTGCGAACCGGGATTCCGAGACTGATCGGGTCTTCCCGGGAGAAGGTCTATTCCTTCGTTGACCGTGAGAGCTTGTGATGGGATGAGTTGGGACACCCCTGCAGGGTATATAATCTTTCGAAAGCCGTGCCCGCGGTTATGAGGCAGATGGGAATTTGTTAATGTCCGGTTGTAGATAACTTGACACTTGACCTCTTTAAAATGCATCAACTGTGTGTGTAGCCGTGATGGTCTCTTCTCGGCGGAGTCCGGGAAGTGAACACAGTTTGTGTTATGCTTGTCGTAAGTAGTTTCAGGATCACTTCTTGATCGCTTCTAGCTTCTCGACCGATGCGTTGCTTCTCTTCTCGTTCTCACTTGCGTATGTTAGCCACCATATATGCTTAGTGCTTGCCGCAGCTCCACCATATTACCCCTTACCTACCTATGAGCTTAAATAGTCTTGATCTCGCGGGTGTGAGATTGCTGAGTCCCCGTGGCTCACAGATTCTACCAAAACAGATGCAGGTGCCGAGGATACTGGCGCAGATGGCGCAACTGAGCTGAAGTGGGAATTTGATGAGGCCCTTGGTCGTTACTATGTATCGTTTCCAGATGATCAGTAGAGGTGCCCAGTCGGGACGATCGGGGATCTAGCATTTGGGGTTGTCTTCTTTTCATTTGAACTTGACCGTAGCCGGTCTATGAGTGTATTTGAATGATGTATGATCTTAATTTATGTATTGTGTGAAGTGGCAATTGTAAGCCAACTCTCTTTATCCCATTCTTGTTCATTACATGGGATTGTGTGAAGATGACCCTTCTTGCGACTAAACCACTATGCGGTTATGCCTCTAAGTCGTGCTCCGACACGTGGGAGATATAGCCGCATCGTGGGTGTTACAAGTTGGTAATCAGAGCCATCCCCGACTTAGGAGCCCCCTGCTTGATTGTTTGCTGGCGATGTTGAGTCTAGAAACAAAAATGTTTTGAGTCTTAGGATTATATATATCGGAGAGTAGGATTCTTTTTACTCCTCAGTCCCTTCGTCGCTCTGGTGAGGTCTCCTAACGTAGATGTTTTGACTATCCTCTTCTCAAATTTCACTAAAATTTTTTTAGGATCACGCGGGTATCTTGGAATTGTTCCGATGGTTTTGTGACGAGAACATTGTTCTTGGTGCCTCCTGACATTTAGGGGTTGTGGCAGTGTCCCGGGGAGTTGAGCTCCGAGGTGTTGTCGTCACAATTTTATCGTTGCAGTTCTGGAATACCTGAGTTTTGCCGACATCGAAAATCTCTTTTATGCAGTTGTTGGTGAGATAACCCCGATAACCCAGTACTGGGGCGAGCTCGGGAGTATTGCCATAACTCGTATAACGGATGCTTTTCGAAGGTTGAGGTACATGATTTCCGAAGGTTTCTTGGTTATGTGTTGACGGATGGATATAGCTGGATGTAGGGATTGTTAGTTTGGGTGAGATATTGTGCTTCCCCTGTATCCCCAACACCAGATTGCATAACCGGAAAGTTTCGGGAGTTCATAGGTGGGATTCAAGTAGCTCTAGCATTTCTTCCGCAGATATTTGGTTTGTGATTGGGTAATCCTTACCAATTATTTGTTCCAGTTGTACCTTGTTTATTTCATTCATCAATCTCTATTCAAGTGGCTTCTCACCTTAATGGACGTGTGATGTTTACTTTGGAATTCATTCGTTCATCTTTGTTCGAATGTTTATTGTGAAGACTATATGTTGTAATTTCTATCCATTGATTCAACTTGTCTATCTGTCTATCAAGATGCTAACGGATGTCACCCTCTTCAGGATGGCTCCGCCAACGCGTCTGAATCCGGAACGCAATGATGGGAGTCAGGCGAACCCTCCACCTCCACCTCCGCCTCCGGAGGCATGGCAAGCTTTGATGGCAGCCTCTAATGCCCATGCTCAGATGATGATCCAGCTCATGCAAGAGCGCAACCAAGGCCAAGGCAACCAAGGGAATCAAGGTCAAGGGCAGTTCAATCATCAGCCTCAGTTTCCTACCCTCAACCAGTTCCTGGCAAATCAGCCGAAGTCTTTCAGCTATTGTGTCGAGGCCACAAACGCCGATGATTGGCTCGTGGATATCAACAAGCATTTTGAATGCAGCAATGTCAGGCCTGAGGACTATGTCAAGTTCGCTTCTTTTCAGCTCAAGGATCAGGCAGCTGATTGGTTCCAGCAATACAAGGATTCCAGAGGTGGTCGAGTGATTACTTGGACTGATTTCTGTCGGGACTTTAAAGCTCACCATATTCCTACCAGTGTTGTTGAGAGCAAGCGTGAGGAGTTCCGCAATCTCAAGCAAGGCAACATGTCAGTGTACGAATACAACAAGCAGTTTCAGAAACTTGCTTGCTTTGCTAAGCAAGATGTTCCAGATGAGAAGAGTATGATCTATCAGTTCAGAGGTGGCCTTAGAGAGGATCTGCAGTTAGCTCTCATTCTTATTGAGCCTACTCAGTTTGATCAATTCTACAATATGGCACTCAAGCAAGAAGGTGCTCAGCTCAAGTGTGAGGCTTCTAAGAAGAGAATCAGAGATGCAGTGCAATCTTCTTCTTCCTCACAAGTGGCAGCTAAGCAGCAGAAGTTTTATCTTCCTCCTCCTCCGTTTCGTCAGCCTTACCAACAGAAGAACTCAGGTGCTCGTGGATCTTCCCACCCACCCAACCCAAGCTATCAGAACAAGTCCCAGCCTCAAGCTCCAAGGTCAAATGCTCCTTATCATCGTCCGCTCTTAGAAGTGACTTGCAACAAGTGCCAGCAGAAAGGTCACTACGCGAACAAATGCTTAAATCAAAGGCGCCTTCCTCCTCCTCCTCCTGTGAGATCTTCAAGCAATGCAGTGGTCAAGCATAATCCAAAGCATGCAAAGGTGAACATGTTGAATGCAGCTCAGGCAGAGGATTCTTCAGATGTGATCATGGGTAATCTTCCTGTTAATGATATTCCTGCAAAAGTCTTATTTGATACTGGTGCATCGCATTCTTTCATTTCAAGACCTTTTGTGGCCAAGCATGAGTTTGTGACGGAAAAGATTCCTATCCCGTTGAAGATTGTGTCCCCTGCCAAGCAGATGACTTCTAATAATTGCGTCCCGGATGTTTCTATCAAGATGGGCGACTATAAATTTCTGTCTACTCCAGTGGTTCTTGGTGACTCTGATATTGATCTTATTCTCGGGATGGACTGGCTTTCTAAGCACAAGGCTCAGCTTGATTGTGCTGCCAGGCAAATTCAATTGACTCACCCTTCTGAGGATGTTATCATCTATGCCGCTCGTGATGAAACCATTCGGTTGTTTTCTCTCAATGAGAAGGGCGAATTGGATGCTATTTCTCAAATTCCAGTCGTTTGTGAGTACCAAGATGTCTTTCCAGAAGAGCTTCCGGGTATGCCTCCTCATCGGCCAGTCAAGTTCGTTATTGATCTTGAGCCTGGAACGGAACCCTTTTGCAAGCGTCCATACAAGCTTGGACCCAAGGAGCTGAAGGAATTGAAGAAGCAGCTCGATGAACAAGAGCGTCTGGGTTTGATCAGACCGAGTTCTTCCCCATGGGGTTGTGGAGTTCTTTTTGTCCAGAAGAAGGATGGCACGGACCGACTTTGTGTCGATTACCGTCCATTGAACAAGAAGACAATCAAGAACAAGTATCCACTTCCCAACATCAATGAGCTTTTCGAGCAACTCAAAGGTGCTAAAGTCTTCTCCAAGCTTGACCTTCGTATGGGTTATCATCAGATTCGCATTCGTGAACAAGATATTCCCAAGACAGCATTCAGAACAAGCTATGGTTCTTATGAATATACTGTCATGTCTTTCGGCCTTGTCAATGCTCCTCCAACGTTCTCTCGTATGATGAACTTTATCTTGAACCCCTACACCAATGAATTCGTTCTGGTGTATCTCGATGATATCTTGGTCTTCTCCAAGAATAAGCAGGATCATGCCAAACATTTGCGATTGGTGCTCGACAAGCTTAGAGAGCATCAATTCTATGTGAAGTTTTCCAAATGTGAGTTCTGGCTTGATGAAGTTCTTTACCTTGGACATATCATCTCTGCCAAGGGCATTGTTGTTAATCCTGCGAAGGTTTCTACAGTTGTGAATTGGGAACCTCCTTAGAATGTCAAATAGCTCCACAGTTTTCTCGGTCTTGCAAGCTATTGCCGAAGATTCGTTGAGAACTTCTCTAAGATTGCAAAGCCTCTTTCCAACCTCCTCCAGAAGCATGTCAAGTATGTCTGGACGCCTGAGTGTGACGTCGCTTTCAACACCCTCAAAGAGAAGCTAGTCACAGCTCCTGTTTTGACTCCTCCTGATGAATCCAAGCCATTCGAAGTATTCTGTGATGCTTCCCTTCAAGGTCTCGGTGCTGTGTTGATGCAAGAGAAAAAAGTTGTGGCCTATACCTCTCGTCAGTTGAAGCCCAACGAGAAGAACTACCCCACTCACGATCTTGAGTTGGCGGCAATTGTCCATGCATTGATAACATGGAGACATCTCTTATTGGGAAGGCAAGTGGACATTTTCACTGATCACAAGAGCCTCAAGTATATCTTCACTCAACCCAACCTTAATCTCATGCAAACTCAATGGGTCGAAATGATTTAAGAATACAATCCGAGTATCGAATATACTCCTGGCAAGGCGAATGTGATTGCAGATGCTCTGAGCAGAAAGGCTTATTGCAACAGTCTAATTCTCAAGCCGTTTCAACCGGATCTTTGTGAGGCTTTCCGCAAGCTGAATCTTCAAGTTGTTCCTCAAGGCTTTCTTGCCAACCTCATAGTCTCTCCTACTTTGGAAGATCAAATTCGTGAGGCACAACTCCTGGATACCATGGTGAAGAAGGCGAAACGTGGTATTGACAAGGGCATTCCCAAATACAAGTGCTATCGCTTGGATGACAAAGATACTCTTTTCTTCGAGGATCAAATTGTGGTTCCAAAAGGTGATCTGAGAAAAGTCATCATGAATGAGGCACACAATTCCCTCCTATCCATTCATCCTGGAAGTACAAAGATGTACCATGACCTCAAGCAGTCATATTGGTGGACTCGAATGAAGCGAGAGATTGCTCAATTCGTGAATGAATGTGATGTCTACAGAAGAGTGAAAGCAGAACACCAACGACCAGCTGGTCTCCTCCAACCTCTTGCTATTCCGGAATGGAAGTTTGACCATATCGAGATGGACTTCGTGACTGGTTTTCCTAAGTCCAAGCGTGGAAATGATGCTATCTTCGTTGTCATTGACAAGCTTACCAAAGTGGCTCATTTCCTTCCTATCAAAGAATCTATCACAGCAGCCAGCTGGTAGAGCTATACACCTCCAGAATTGTCTCCTTGCACGGTATTCCACAATTGATATCTTCAGATCGTGGAAGCATCTTCACTTCGAAGTTCTGGGACTCCTTTCAGACGGCCATGGGCACCAACATTCGTTTCAGCACAACTTTCCATCCTCAAACAAGTGGCCAAGTAGAGCGAGTCAATCAAATCCTTGAAGATATGCTCAGGGCTTGTGTCATCTCTTTCGGTATGAAGTGGGAAGATTGTCTTCTATATGCCGAGTTCTCTTACAACAACAGCTTCCAAGCGAGTTCGGGAAAGGCCCCATTCGAAATTCTCTATGGCAGAAAGTGCCGTACTCCTCTCAACTGGTCTGAGACAGGTGAACGCCAACTTCTTGGCAACGACTTGATCACAGAAGCCGAAGAAATGTGCAAAGTCATTCGTGAGAATCTCAAAGCCGCACAATCGCGCCAAAAGAGTTACTATGATAGCAAGCACCGTGACTTGGTTTTTGAAATCGGAGACCATGTCTACCTCCGCGTCTCTCCAATGAAAGGCACTCGTCGCTTCGGTATCAAAGGGAAGCTTGCCCCTAGATACGTGGGTCCTTTCAAAATCATTGGCAAAAGAGGCGACCTTGCCTATCAACTTGAGCTTCCATCCAACTTTGCAAACATGCATGATGTGTTTCACGTGTCACAACTTCGCAAGTGCTTCAAGACTCCTGAGCGCACTATCAACTTCGATGAGATCGACCTCCAATAAGATCTCTCTTATCATGAGCACCCTGTTGCTATTCTCGAAGAAACCGAGCGCAAGACTCGCAACAAGTCAATCAAATTCCTGAAAGTGAAGTGGTCACACCATTCCGACCGAGAAGCCACCTAGGAGCGCGAGGATCACCTCCATTCTGAATATCCGGAGTTCTTTCATTCCTAGATCTCGGTACGAGATCCTCTTGTAGTGGTGGAGTGTTGTAACACCCCGGATGTAACTTCCCATCTTTGTAACTCCAACTCTTGCCATTTTCGGCTATGTGATATGATATTCCCTCCGTGGTTGGGTTTTGTCTTTTGTTTTGCATTTTATTCATGTCATGCATATCATATCATGTCATCATGTGCATTTCATTTTGCATACGTGTTCGTCTCATGCATCCGAGCATTTTCCCCACTGTCCGTTTCGCAATCCGACACTCCCACATGCACCGGCGCACCCCTCTTGTCTCTTTTCGTGTGCGGGTGTTGAACGTTCTCGGAATGGACCGAGCCTTGCCATGTGGCCCTGGTATAGCACCGGTAGACCACCTGTCAAGTTTCGGGTCATTTGGAGCTCGTTTCATACTCCAACGGTTAACCGCACTCCCGCAAAGGCCTCTTTTAAGTTGCAGCCCAACACCCCTCCAAAACAGCCCAATAACCCATCTAACTCCCCTCCATGCTCTCGGTCATTCGATCACGATCGTGTGGGCGAAAACTACACCTCATTTGGACACTCCTAGCTCCCTCTACCTCTATATATAGACCCCTTCCCCGAAATTCACGGGCAAACCCTAGCAGTTTCGTCTCTGCCGCCACCGGACACGTCCGGGTCGCCCCGCCGCCGCCACGTGTCGTGCCGCCATTCGTCCGCGCCGCCACC